>NW_027492804.1:0-46724 GCF_021521415.1 Bidens hawaiensis | reverse complement strand
AAATTTTTAAAAATAAATAAAAAAATAGTTGATGTGGCCTAACAATGTCTAGCCACATGGACCAATGGAATGCTTATGCCACCAACGCTTGTTTTTTCTCTGTGTAGTAGTATTATAAGTTATGCCGACATATAGAAAGTTAAAAGGTTTTATTACATACTAGGTTAGATTTCGTCTAATACACGAGCTGGTAATAAAAACAAAAACGAAAAAAGAAATTCTAATACAAGTTACAACGAGAAGTGTGAAAAATAAATATGGACCACTCATTCAGTTTTTAGTCTTAAATAATTAAAAATAAATGAAAAAGGTACTAAATTAACAAAAAATATTAGGGCTGTAAACAAACCGAGCGAACACGAACAAGGTCTTGTTCATGTTCGTTCGTTAAGAAAATAATGTGTTCACGAACACTTACCGAACGAGATTTTATGTTCGTGTTCATTCATTAAGGAAATTAATGTGTTCACGAACACAAACGAACACATATAAAATTAGCAGAGCCTAGAGACTGAGACCGATGTATTCATCAATGTGAATAATGAAAGCCTGTAAACGACTCGAAAGAACACGAACAAGAGCATGTTCGTGTTTGTTTATTTAACTTTAAAATAACATAGACACTTAGTCGAACAAATATATATGTTCATGTTCGTTATTTAAAAAAGGGACATTTGTGTTCGTTTGTTTAAAATCTAAATGAACATAATTGAACAAAGATAAACGAACATACATGAACAAATGTAAATGAACACAAACGAACATAAACGAACTTAAATGAAGACACTTAAATAAACACAAATTAACAAATATAAAACCTTTAAGCAGATAACCTATCTAGATGATATTTAATTATTTTATATTAATAAATAAACAGACATAAACGAACGTTCATGAACATAAATGAACGAACGGAACATGTGTTCATGTTCGTTTGTTTAATTAAACTAACACAAATATTTTGTTCATGTTCGTTCGTTTATTAAATAAACGAACATACACAAACTTCCCGCCGAACGGTTCACGAATAGTTCACCAAACTTTCGGTTCATTTACAGACCTAAAAAATATGTTATCTATCCAATTAATATAATTAATTAAATCATATTAATTACCTCTTTAACTAATATAATTAATTAAAGACAATTACTAAAAAAATATCAATAAATCTATTAAAGAAAAGATGAAGAAAACAATAACTTTATTTTTATAAATTTCTTTTATTCTCTCTTCATTTCATCCAACACAACTATAATTTTTTCCTATACATTTTCAACTTCTTTCTATATCTTTTTAAATTCTTCCATCATATCTTCTATTTCTTACCACACATGTTCAATTTATTACTCACCTCTTCAAACTTTTCCTACACGTCTTAATTTTCCATGTACATTTAAATTTCGTCTCATACACATTTTCAATTTCTTCGTACACAACTATAATTTATTCTTACACATCTTCAACTTCTTCTTACACCTCTTCAAAATTTTCCAACATATTTTCAATTTCTTTGCACACATATTCAGTTTATTCATATACCTCTTCAATTTTTCCTATACGTCTCTAATTTTTCATAAACATTTTAATTTTGTTTCCTACACATTTTTAGTTTCTTAGTACATAACTTCACTTTCGTCCTACACATCTTCAAATTTTTTCCTATACATCTTCAAATTCTTTCAATAAATCTTCAATTTCTTCCTACACTTCTTTAAAATTTCCTACACGTCTTAGTTTTCCATACATATTATAATTTTGCTTCATACACATTTTCAGTATCTTCGTACACATCGTTAATTTCGTTCTACACATTTTCAAACTTTTCCTACACCTCTTCAAATTATTCCAACATATCGTCATTTCTTCCTACATGTCTTTAATTTTTCATACACATTTTAATTTTGTTTCCTACACATTTTCAGTTTCTTCGTACACGTCTTCAGTATCTAAATACACATCTTCAAATTCTTCTTACGCATAAACAAAAGAAATATATGTTGGCAAAAAAAATAATTTTTTTTATGATTAAAGATGTTATATATTCACCCAAAAATACCATAGATTTAAAACATGGTTGGGGGGGGGGGAATAAACATCGATGATGAAGATGTTATTTATTTATTTTAAATTTAAGAACCTTTTATTCGTGAAAAAAGAAACAAAAATAAATCCTGTACTAACAAAAGGACATCTAATGAAATAAATAAATTGTAACTTACAAATGATAAAGTCTGTATATTTATGCTTTGGACTTTTATTTAGGGATAAATGAGAAAAATTTAATGATGAACTATTTTAATCTACCTAGACTACCATTTTATTTATTTATTTTAATTTTTCTCAGATTTCATTAATTACAATAAATGCAATACATTTTCAACCATTGATTAATAATCTAATAATTGAGATCACTTCTCGCTATAAGAATCACTTCTAAAATGAACCTAATCCTCTGTGTGTGTGGTGTGTGTGTGTGTGTGTGTGTGAATAATCAGATTGTTTAAATTGAACCTCTAAATTGATTATGTAATTGAATTATCGAATCGGATTACATATGGATAAGGGTATAATCATCATAGAATTAGAGTTGAGGTTTAAATTTAATATGTAAATCGGATTCAATATTGACATAAGATTAAGATGAATCGGAATAAATGACGGGTTTCAAGGATTGATAAGATGCATTTACAATTGATGTCAGGTTTGATTGATTGATGTTGATTCGAATTAGATGGTCTATTTCAAAGATTAGATAATCGATTTCAAATTGGATTACATGTGATGTTGAAGATTGAACTAACGATAAACATCAGGTTTGATGCCATACCTTTAAAGTTGAAGATCGATCGATTTCAAAAAAATTCCTGGTAGAATAAACCGGCGGTGATTGTCTTCATTGTTAAGGTTAGAAATCTTAATAGGCTGATGAAAATGGATTAGGGGCAATTTAGATTTTGATTTTGAAAATTAATTGAAATACTGAAAAAAAAAAAAGCCATTTGGCAATTTGAAGACATTTGGTAAAAGACCTATTGGTTTACTAGGTTATTGACCCGTGTACGACACAGGCGGAAATATAGTAATCATCAAATAAACACACACATAGTTTCAAATGGCAAGTTATTTTTTAATATATTTTTTGGGATAACAGCATGATTTTTAGTTGCAATTCGTATTCATACGCAAACAAAGTATTGAAATACATAAACTTACAAAGAATGACTTTACACAGCAGAATGTTTACAAAGAAAATCTAAAACTTTAAAACGTAAACTTCATAAACATTAAAAAAATAATATTAACAGAAAACAAACAAACTTTACTAACATTAGTCTGAAAGTAAGCAAATCAGAAAATAAGCATATGGGAAAGATTCCCGATAAGCATCCAAGAATAATTCGGCTTTCTTTTCTTCCTGGACCAGAAACGTAGTTGATGACATAAACATTCATATGCTAATCTAACAAACATAATGATTAACTAACTACGAAAACTGTTTTTTACATTTCATGTAAAAAGTCTTGCACCATAGTAAACAGAAGCATGTCCAAAGCGCATTTAAGAACCAGAACCACATCGAACCTTTTTAAAATGATATGTTTTGACCATAATCAAATTGTTAAGTTTTGAGAATGACCCATTTTTACCTGAATTAAATCAGTATACTCAAAAATTGAGCCGTCATGACCAGAACCAAATCGATACGATTTTAAAAAGACCCGTTGAAACCCGAACAGAGTATATACCCTTTTATATTGACTCGTTGATAAGAACTAAACAACTGATACCCTTTTAAAATGACCCATTTTGACCCGAGCCAAAGCAAATCGAAACATTTCTAAAATGACCTATTTTTATAAATGAAAATGGAAATAACACATTTGAAGACTAAGAAGAAATTTAAGGGTAATACATATAATGTTCTTAGCTTTTGAAATCCTTCTACCAAATGCGAAATCATTATTACTGGTTATAAGATCCAAAAAAATATAAAGCTTCAATGACTTCAACCCACTTGAAAGTTAAAACTCATATGAACCTTTCACTTAACTTGTGAACCCTCTATATTCTTTCATTTTCCAATAGGCACTAAAACCAAACACCAAAAAAACTAAATACAAATTGAAACTAAATTGAAAAAGACTAAACCAAAACCAAAACCAAAACCGAAAACTTAAATATAACCAAATACCAATAAAACTAAAACAAAAACCAAAATGATACTGATAAACTAAAACCGATAAATCTGAAACCGAACCAAAAACAAAACTGTAAAAACCAAAACAAAAAAATAAATAAAGTTAAAACCACTAGAACAAAACTAAAAACAAAAACAAAATCGAACGGAAATATAACAAATTTATAAAAACTAAAACCGAAATGAAACCAAAATAAAAAATAACTAACATGAAACTTTGAAAAGAAAAAAAACCAAACTCATTAAGAAATACATATATGAATAGCATAGTAGATTAAAATATGTTGAATGTAATTAAGTTGAATTTAATTTAATATAATTTAAAATTATTTTATTAGCAAGAAATTACGAGAATGCATATTATTTTTGGAAAGAATTATTGCTTTAATAGTATAAATAAAATAGATTAGATAGAGAGATTTGTTTGTAACACAAAAAATAATATACGAAGAGTAACCATCAAAGGGAAGTTATGAAAGGTGAACACTAATGTGTCAAATATTTACTTTATTCTAACAAAAAGTACTTGTTTGACAACATACAAGACGTTCAATACGATAAAGTTTCTTAAATATTTCTTTTATTGTTTCCCACATTGTATGGGCAAAAATCTAAACAGTTTCGATCTTTCGAACATAACACAAGATGTTGACTTGCAGAAGCACCACAAAAAAAATACTGTCATTAGAAACTACACATTTAGGGACTGATATATCAGTCTCGAATGCTTAGTATCTGGGACTGATTTATCACTTACCTTTACTATTGGGGACTGATTTTTTTATGACTGATGTTAGGGACTGATAATCAGTCGCTTACATTATTTGAGACTAAATTTTAGTCACAAATAGATAATGGAAAATGGCACAAAAATTTGGTGACTAATCTTCAGTCTCTAACGTGAAAGAAACATGTTAGAGACTGAAAATCAGTTCTTAATATTTCCAGCACATATCGAATTAGGAATTGATATTCAGTATTTGACGTGTTTTGTGTATGGAAAGATCAAGAACTGATTCTTAGTCTCTATTTGTTGGGAGCAAATTCTACAATCTAAGGAAAAATATAAGGGGCTAAGAATTAGTCTCAGAAATCATGTAATGTATCATTTCCAAGTCTGATTTTTAATCTCTAAATATATTTTTTGGTGAAGTAATTTGCGACTAATATATAGTCTCTAATAACCGTCGAATATTAGTGACTCATCTTCCGTTTTCCAAACATCATCGTCACTTCAATCATTTAGCATCTAAACTTTTAAAAAACTGCTATTTTAGTCTCAAATACATGGTATTTGGGACTGATTTATCAGTTACTGATTAATTAGGCAACATTAAGTTTATGCGGGAAACTTATTAGAGACTGAATTTCAATCCCAAACCGATGATGAAAAATTATGCATATAGCAACCGATCTTCAGTCTCTAATATTGATTTGAACATATAATATTCTATTATTTTGAGGTAATATATCAAAGACTAAAAATCAGTTCTAAGAATAAGACCAATTTCAACCACATTAGTTTTATCACTAGGTATAATATAAAATATTGTTATGATTTCTATCACCTAAAATTTTTTATTTAGATTTTATCACTAATGGTTTAGTTCTATAACACTACAAGTCATGATTTCTATTCATAATTTATTCGAGATTTTTTTGTTACCAAAATAGGATGTAGGGAAAAGTATTTATTAAAATGGGGTATTTGGAACTTATTTAACAAAATAGGTGATTTTGTGTAGATTTGTCTTTTCCCATTATAATCTTATATTGGGTAAAAATCAATTCTATTAAAAATTTTCTCTTTGAGAAAGATAATGAAAAAAATAAATTAAAAAATAATGACATTTATATTTTTGTCTATCATCCTGATTAATTTATCTGAAAATAATTCATTACGATTTTTTAATCAGCTAATAATTTTTTTTTCACGACCAATTTCAACTAATTATTTATATGTTTTTAATCAAATAATTACTTTTTTAAAAAAATAATGACATTTATATGTTTTTTAATCAACTAATTATTTTTTTCATGACCAATTTCAGTTGTAAAATAAATATGGTATTCCTCGTATATATTCAAATTTTGATCTTTGTTTATGAATATAAATTTCTTGATAGATTATTCTTAACCAATGAGATTAGGATCAACAAATTATGAATTTACAAAAAAAAAAATATTAATAAAATAAAAAAATTTCTTTTTTAGTAACTAACTTTTAGTAAATATTTTATAACAACCCATTTTGGTATATAATTTTTTCTCTAAAACCATTTTTGGATATAAACTCGTTATCAGTGGCCAAGTAAGATACTTGATGGCCAACTAGTAGGGCCGTTGATAGTCAATTGGGTTGTTCACGGTCTGGTTTTATGGTTTTTTTTTTGTCAAACTTTTAGCCAAACCGTTAGGAACGATTTTTTATATTGGAAACCAAAACTAGACAATTGGGAATCAAAACCAAACTAGCCGAACCTTTACCGACAGTTCAATCAGGATTAGTTCGTGGTTTGAGCTTTATCGGGCTTTCATAAGAAAATGCATAAGTAAAAAATAAAAAAGCTATCCAAGAATATATAAAACAAACTATCTAAAAATGGATAAACGGATCATGTTGATAAATCCATAAACTTGTACCAATAGTTCGATCAGTTTTTTTTTTGTCAAACTTTGAGCCAACTGTTAGGAACAGTTTTTTATATTGAAAACCAAAACTGGACAATTGGAATCAAAACCAAACTAACCGAACCTTTACCAACAGCTCGATCAACTTTTTTTTTTTTTTTGTCTTTTTGTTTCTTTTGTAAAACTTTGAACCAAACCATTAGGAACGGTTTTTTTTATATTAAAAACCAAAACTAAACAATTGAGAATCAAAATGAAACTAACCGAACCTTTACCAACAGTTCGATCAGGTGTTTTTTTTTTGTCAAACTTTGAGCCAAACCGTTAGGAACGGTTTTTTATATTAAAAACCAAAATTGGACAATTGGGAATCAAAACCAAA
Source organism: Bidens hawaiensis (assembly GCF_021521415.1). NCBI lineage: Eukaryota > Viridiplantae > Streptophyta > Magnoliopsida > Asterales > Asteraceae > Bidens > Bidens hawaiensis. The sequence goes on along the minus strand of NW_027492804.1, from coordinate 39,513 downwards.
CTAACCGAACCTTTACCAACAGTTCGATCAGGTTTGGTTCGCGGTTTGAGCTTTATTGGGCTTTCATAAGAAAATGCACAAGTCAAAAAAATAAAAAAAAACTATCCAAAATTATATAAAACAAACTATCTAAAAATGGATAAACTGATCATGTTGATAAAATCCATAAACTTGTACACTAAAGGAATATAAAAATATTTAAAACAAATAGAATGTTTTGATATACAATTGGTTTTGAGTGTAAACCGTAAACTAAGGCGTTCATAGTTTTAAAGCACCATGAACACCCCTAATTATGATTAGTTTTAACTGTTTTTAGTACCATCTCTTTTGTTAGGAAAATATTCTTCACCATAAAGATAAGGCTATGTCTAAGTTAATTTCAGAAGGAACGGTTATAACTGCTGATATGGAACGTGAGCTAGCACTACTAGAAAAAAGGCCTCATTGACATGCGCGCAATAACACGCGCCGACTTATGACGTTCAATTGTGCGAGTCAATTAAAAAATGTCATAATTTTAAAAAATTAGAGAATTTATGACATTTTATTTTTGTACGTAATTAAATCAATATCATAATTTTAAAAAATAACCAATGGTGAGTCATCTTACAATCCCGGGTAAAAGAAACGCAGCCCTCCTAAAACACTCTCCCTTCTCATCAGATACCCCAGCCCTCCTTCTCATCAAATACCCATCTTGCAATCGACTTTCTCCACCACCGCCACAACCGGAGGCGAAAGCGGTGTAGCTAATGAAGACGAGAAGAAGCCTATGGACCAGTCCGCCTCGACACACATCAATCTCAAGGTTAAAGGCCAGGTATTGATTCATTATGTAGTTCGTTTGTGTTTGTTTTGCTTTGATTTGATTCCTATTATTTTACGGATTTGATTAATTTTGTAGTTTGTTAGATCTATGAATGAATTTGATGTGCGTGCTGAATGACGTAATTGAAAGTGAGATTTTAGGCTATTGTTTATTCTTGTTAAAGCCCTAAAATTTGCTTCTGAAATTGAAGAGCATTTTAATATAGTAGTTAACAAATTGGCAGTGCATTTTAATAGAATATATTAGCAGAGGATTTTTAGTATCCATATATTGACCAAAATTCTAACTGCCACTCATAATTTTGGCAACTGATGGTGCAGAATCCTTTATTCAAAGAGGAATTTTATTGAAAATCAATAGATAAAATAAGGTTGAACTTATTACAACTCAGACGTATTTTATGCAAAACCCATATTTTCCAGTGCCATTTTTACCCAAATGAAAGTGCACTGGTGGGAAACTAAATATGAAAAATGCAGGCCGCAGAACAATTTAAGTTCTATCATTTTGACTTTGATTAAATCAAAATGGAACAACCATTAAAAGGCCAACTTAAAAACTATTACCATGAGCTCACAAAAGACTTACAACCAGGTCACCCTTTTTAATACGTATATGCTCCTTAATCATTTTTCTAATAGAAGGCCAAATTGGTCTCGCCCGAAGGATAGCGATAATGTATTTTTATATTATGTTCAGTTTGTGTTGCAACAATATGGCAATCCTTTATCCAAGAAGCTAAATGATGTCATAAATGAGATCAGGAGCCAAAGATGCAATTACCTTCGGTAAATTTGATGTCTGTTGCATTTCTGTTTTTTTTAAATTTTGGATCGGTTTTCTTATTATGTTTACACGTTTTTGTTCTTGACGTTTTTTATATTTCTTGCAGCTTAAAGTTATGCAAGAAAGGAGACCAATCAGGTAACACAAATCAACCTGTTTTCCCGTAATTTATTTAATCAGTTTAGTTCTTTTATCTTAACAGGTACTTGTACGAGCGAAGCTAGAATGGACCCATTCAAGATCATGGAATATGTTTTGTGACCTCGTCTGCAACCATGACAGATGAACGTAAAATAAAATCCAAATATATTGATGAATCAAGTAAACTACTTGCAAATCGACTACGCAAAAGAAACAACGACATCATTATAGTGCCCTACAATCCGGGTTTGAATTTTCATTTGAATAATTGTTCGTAAAGAAATTAGGACCAAATTGTTTTGACTTTAATTGGCTTTCGGTTTCTGTAGAAAACACTGGGTGTTGGCTGTTTTAAACATGAAGACTACTACTTGTTATTATCTGGATTCATTAAGGACTATCGATGTCAGTCCGGAGCTGAAGCAAATTATCGATTCGTAAGTAATACAAATTATTGAAAAATTATATATTGTATTCTTTGATATATTTTATTATTTATTTTAGGGCAATGGTATTGTATGCTGTAAAAATGGGATCCGACAGGCGGGTAAAAGTCAACTGGGTCAACAGCAAGGTAAGCACTTAATTTCTTTAATGATCAGTTGAAAAGATTAATAATAATAATAATAATCAGAATAATAATAATAATAATAATAATCAGAATAATAATAATAAAATAATAATAATAATAATAATAATGATAATGATCAGTTTAACGGTCCACTTTGGTACTTGGAACTAGGCCCGTGAACAAACAGAATGAGCACGAACAAGGGCATGCTCGTGTTCGTTCATATAACTTTAAACGAACATGAACACTTAATCGAATACATGTGATATTATGACCTGGGGATTTGACCATAATTTAGTCAAATTGCAGTTTGACTATAATTTATTATGGACACAGTTTGACTATAATTTAGTCAAACTGCAGATTGACAAACATGGGTATTTTGGGAAACATTGATAAGCAATCCTGGCTGAGGTATGCAGTCTGCATGTTCAAATAAGTAATCTAGATCACGCTTGTATTTAGTCAAATTCTGAAGCGTTTTGTTTGTTTAATTTGCTTAGATTGGGGGAGGCAAAACCGAGTACAAGGATGCGGATATTGATGCTGTTCGCGAGGAATGGTCAAGTTATACCTCACAGTTTATTTTCCGGTAGTGATATATGTGTATGCTTTTGAATATTAACAAATACTTTTGTTAATTAACTTAGGAATATTTGTAACATTTTTGACTTACGATGAGTTCAAAGTTTCCAGATTTTGAGAATGTTGTAGCTGCATTTGCAAGCATGGAGGAAATGGATCGAGTGGACAACTCACTGAAAGTGGTAGCGAAGACCTGATCTAGCTAGCGTGTTAGTTAAGACTTATTCTTTATGGTTTGTTACTAGTTTTATTTACTATCATTTTAATGTTTGGAAATACTTAATCAGGTTTTGTTTCTTTTTTATGTCTAGCATTTCAAAGTTATGATATTGTTGGTTTAGCATTACAATGTTGTGACAGTTAAATGAAGATACATATTAAGGACCGAATAAGATTTTATTGGAAACGATTTTCTAGTCTCTAAAATAACCAAATTAGCTTTAAAGATAATATCAAAGACTGATTTATAGTTACTAAAGGAGCGTATTAGAGATTGATTTTCAGAATCTGATTAAATGTATTGCAGATTGATAAATTTTGTTATTAGAGACTGATTTTTGTCAATATAAAAAGATATTCGAGACTAAAATGACGATGCATTTGAGATTAATTTTCAGTCACTAAAAAAACATATTAAGGATTGAAATGACATGTTATTAGAGAACAATTTTTAGTTACTAAAACATTGTATTAGAGACTGAAATTTGTGATATTAGAGACTAAAAATTGGTCTCCAATACACCTTTTTAGGGACTGAACTGGTATAGAGCTACGAATATAATAAAACGCATTAGAGACAAATAGACATGACTTAGAAGATTGAATTTTAGTCTCTAAAGAAATGCAATTGGGACTAAAATATCATAATATTAGAGACTGATTTTTACTCACAGAAGATATGTATTGGAGACTAAAATGACGTGGTACCATTGATCAGTTTAAGGACTGAATTTATGTGTATTGGACACTGAATGTTAGTCCCTGTTGACGTCATGCAATGGGGACTAATTTTCAGTCACTAAAACTAATATCTAGGACTAGGAATAGGGGTCTTGACTTGGGACTGGAAAAATCAGTCCTTGACAACCATTTGAGACTGATTCGTTAGTATCAGTGACTGATTTTTTAGTCCCAGGTACAAGAGGAGTACAAGATAGTTGTAGAAGCTGAACACTTGTGTGCCAAATATTCATTACTTTTAACAAAAGGTCGTGTTTGATGAGATCATGACGGATGTGGATAATGATTTCCCATGTGTGTACAAAACTTTGCACGCTCAACTTCGTTCACGTGGTCTTGTTCTGACAACAGCTTCATCAGGTGCTGCGACTAATAATATGCTAGAAGGGAGAAAAACTCACTTGAAATTCAAGATTCCCATTAATATTAGCAATAATTCGATGTGGAGCATCATAAAACAAACTATACCACTGAACTAATTAGGCCAGCAAAAATATTCATATGAGAGACATGCAATAGAGGTTGCCGATTGAACATTGAAAGACATTATAGGCGTTAGTCTTCCATCTGGTTGAAAGATAATGGTTATGGGATATGATTTCAGACTTGCGTTGCCCATTATTAAGCGGCACTCAAGCACAAATTGTAGTCTCCATCTTATGAATTTGGTCTCTTTGGTATTCGACTAAAATGTTGCGGTTGACCATAAATATGAGAGCTTTGAATTATCCGTTTTTGTTTTCCTTTTTTTTTTCTTTGAAGAGTTGGTGATGGAAATGATCAAAATTGATCAAAGGAAATTTTATCCACATGTCCGATTTTTATCCCCATGTCCGATTGCATGAAAATCCCTCACACTAATAGAGAAAATTCTAAAAAGAATTGGTCAATGCAATCTTGCAATCTTTCTGTCAATTCAAAATAATGTTCTTTGAATTATATCATTCCTAGAGCAATATTATCCATAAAAATGAGAATGTTAACGAAATTAATGATCAAAAAATCAACCATTTTCAAAGGGAGGAAAAAGTTTACTACGGGTTTGACGAAGTTGAAGACGATTATCATAACATCTATGCGATTGTGTTCTTAAACTCACTAGAAATTAGTTGTTGGCCACCTCTTAAAACTCAATTAAATGTGGGATGCCCCTTAATGTAATTACATAATATTGATCCATCACATGTGTTGAGTCGGATATTTACAAAGGAAGATAGAAATCTTCTCAACCTCCTCAAAGAAACGGCTAAGTATGGACTTCGAGCAAGTTTGGACGTTCGAGCATGATTTCACTACTTCGAGCATGATGTCTTATGGCTATAAGACTATCTTCTGGAATTTCCTCTAAGTGTTGAAGTCTTCGAGCAAGCTACAATTCATCAAGCAAGGATGTTCTTCATCGAGTATGGATTGCCAATCGAGCAAACAACTTGATCTATCCAACTTAAACCAAGTGTTCCGAGCACATTGGTGGGTCGAGCATGGATAAGATCTCAAATGTTCTAGTATAGACTTCGAGCATGATTCAGTCCCGGGCAAGCTTCACACCCGAGTATGCTGAATATTGTTCTCAATAAGTCACTAAGGTAGGATTGAAGAGATTTAGAAGAACATGCTTGCTCGTAGGACTTATTCGAGCAAAGCAAGAGTATGTCATGAAGATTGAAATCTGCTGGATGAGAATACTTTCTATCTGAAAATATTCTAAGTAAAGTCTGTTCGAAGACTTGTATCGAGCATGCTGTGCATATCAAGTTTGCTAGACCAGGATATATCATACTCGAAGACTTGTTTAAACTTGTATTTATTTATGCCATTCATTATGTAATTATTAGGGTTTATAGAAGAAATGTCTGGGCATATAAATCTTATCGTAGGTTTACAATGTAAGGACGGACGTTTTGCTGAATACGAGGGCACAATCACTTGAGCAAATATTTTCTTTGTGTAACCTTGTATAGCAGCCGTCACGAAACCCTAGACATTCCTTGCACTAAATCACTGTTCCATTAACGATCATTCAATAATAGTGAATCTTTGTCTACCATATTTATTACTGATTATTTATTGTAATTCAAACCTTTATTCCCAAACCTTGAATATACTGATTCTGCCGGGATATTCAAGTGGCCTTGAGTTCATAGATCTGGTGTGTTCTTGTCAACCTACATAGGTGTTGCACCAGGTCCGGTCCTGAAAACATGTCAATATAGTGTCACAAGATTGTTATGTACATGTTTCCAGCACAATGTTATTGAATAGTTGTTAACATATTGGTAAATGAGTATTTTTACAAAGAATCCCTCTACGTATATTTTAAGATGACATGTTCCTGTTCAAACCGAAAAGAAAACAATTTCCCGTTCAACTTAACCTTTCTATGACATTCATTAAATCTTATGATCAAATAGTTCCACACATTGCTGTTTATCTACCAAATTTTGTATTAACACACGAACAACTTTGTGTGCTGTTATCAAGAGAGACACCAGCGAAAATACAAAGGTGTAAGTACATCCTGTAAAAAATTTCATGCAAGACGAGTAAACACGCCAAATGTTGTCTATCACGAATGTTGCAGGATTAATGAAATGCATGTGTATCAAACCATGATGATATTCCTTTTTTATTGATTTTGTGCCTTCAGCATTTATCTTCTATCTTCTGAATATATTTTGAATCTTTGATCTTATTTTCCTTTGGCCATTGACATTCTTTCTAAAACAAACATATATATAGATATATATCTCTATTATTATATCTCCGGACGACTATCATAAATTAAAATAAAAAGGTAATACATGGTCTCCTTAGTTATTAATTTGTACGATGCGATCAATTTTACCCTCTAAATTTACATGCTTTTAACATATTAACTTATTCATTTTTCTTTTAAATAAATTAGAAATGTGCTGTAGATGCAACAAAGAATGAATTGGAAGATGGTTCAAATATCTCTACCAAGTATATAACATTATTGGTTTTAATAAAAAAATATATAAGAGATGAACATTATTTTTTCCGGTGCCCAAACATGGTACAGTTGATGTAGTAGTGAACGGCTTTCCTACGAGTCACTCGTCACATTCCTACACTTACCTGTTGCTTGCCCCCAAGCAACACTTCAAACAACAATTGGTTTTAAACTACAACCACAATGCATAGCAAACAATTCCGGTTTAGTCAAGGTCCCAAGTCATACTCTACTCTCTCGTTACTATAGGTTTGCACTAGTATACTTGACATTATGTTTAAATCATAGAATTCTAATCAACCCTAACATGATTTCGGTTTTTATCCACACATAACACACCTTCACCCGTTAACGCTCTTTTCAGTGATCGTTCACATATATTCAATCATAACCAATTCTCCTCGCATATGTTTGTACTACCGTCAAATCTCCACCTATATAAATGCTTTGACACAAATGCAAATCAAGATGACTTAAAACGGGTTATAACAGGGCTAGGTGTAAGGGTATGAAATGGGAACATTGAAAGTAGCTCAGGAGATCCGATCCGGCTTATTACATAAGAACTAAGTAAACAATGAAATACACAACAATATACTCTACTAACTTGAATCTCAATACTCAATACACAATATTTTGAAAATTGAATCAATTTTTTTTATTTTTTTATTTTATTATATATTTATATATATAGGGGTGGGTTATAGTGAAAACTCCTCTTAAAGAGAAAACTTAAAAACTTCTAAAAAACTATTTTTAACTTTGAAATTTTTTTTTGAAGTTTCTTTTCTTTCCATTATTCTTATATGTTGTTATTGGTTCAAAAAAAAAAAAACTTGTTGGTAACCTCGTCAGTATAGTGCGCATGTGTAATAATGTGCATTGCATATATGTAAAAGTGTTTGTATTGCATAGAATACAACACTATTGCACATATTTGATACACACTATTATATATATGCAATATAAGACTAATACACACATCGAATACACATTAGTACGTATTGTAATACAACATTAACGCACATGTGCACCACATCGACTTTTATTTTATTATTATTTTTTTTCCATATAATACAACACTCCTACAAATATACAATACACAAATATTAAATCTATGCAATAAAACACTATTAAACTCAAAAATACATAGTAATACACATGTGTAATACAACGGTATCGCACAGTAATACGTATGTGCATTACAGTGGTTTTTTTTTATTTTTTTATATTTTTCGAGTGAAATATAGGAAAATATAAGAATAATGGCTAAAACAGAATTTTGAAAATATTTTTTTATTTTTAATTAAAAATAATTCTTTAAGAGTTTTTAGGAGTTTTTTAGTTTTCTCTCTAAGGATGAGTTTTATATAGATAATCTCCCTGCATATATACATCTATATTACGTTATAAAATATACAGGCGTCCTTTCATGTTCTCCTTTCACTCTCATTCAGACGCCATAAAATTAAATGGTTATTAACACTCCGGCAACTATCCCACCGACGCTAACAATAAGCAACTCGCCTGAGCATTCCAATCGACCGGCTTCAATCCCTTCAATTGAATGTTTTGAATCATTTATCAATTATCGGTTACAGATGAAACCCCCAATCATCAAACCGGTCCCAATTGAATCCCTGCCTACGGTTATTTATACCATCAGAATGTGACATGTTGAGTTCCTTGCTTGTATTTGTTCTCCTGCGCGTGATTCCGGCTGTCTAATATACAATTGTTTCAACCAAATCAATGGATTTAAGGTGACTATTGTTCAACTCGATTTGATTCTCTATTTAACCTAATTAACCTTAATTTTATGACTACCTATCATAAACAGGTGGTGCACGACCAATGTTGATCTGCCCGACTCCTCCAAACACAATCCAGGTTTGTCTTGTTCAATTTTAGTTCAATGGATTTATTTAATTGCACATTGGCTGTGATTTGTTTCAAATTGGTCATTTGATAGTGATAATATCATATTCTGATTATATACCTTATTAAAAAATCACTTCTTAACGTGTTTGTATATTTTTTTGTTGTTAAAATTTATTTGTTTTTTAGGCTTTAATAGTTCTCTGCCCGCTCGTCGCACTATTGAAATCGAACGTGCAACTGCTTATGAGGTTTCTGGTTTGTTCAATATTTCTTCAGTTCAACGAAATGTTTAGGGTTATGATTGAAATTGAAAATAACTCTCTATGAAGATAGTTTAAATGAAATCTTTAAAAGCATATCTATATTATATTATATTTATTTTATTTTATTATCTATAAAACATATAAGGAGGACAAAATGGTAATTGAGTACTTCCGGTGAGGCACCGCTAAACTTTGATCATACTTTGTGATTAAAGTGAGTTTTGCAAAGAATTCTTTATAGCATTGGAAATAAGGCATTTTTTTGCCTATATTTTTCATAATATGCTTACAATTCTCCATTACAGGGATGTTGTGGCGGTCTACATTTCAGTGATGTTGTTGTGCTAAACATGGAAACCATGACTTGGACTAACCTAACAAATGGCTTCAACAAAGTTAATGGCATTCACATATTGGATCTCTTGACTCACAAATGGACACGACCCATTTGTAGAGGAGTTGTTCCTACGCCTCGAGAGAGTCACACTGCCACCATGGTTAGTCATGACCGGTTGGTAATTTTGGGTGGTAGTGGAGAAGGTGATGCAAATTATTTGAATGATTTGCATATTTTGGACCTCAAAAAAATGAAGTGGAGTTCACCCGAACCAAAGGGTGATGTACCCATGCTTAGGGATAGTCACATTGCGGTCTCAGCTGACAATAAAATCTTTATCTATGGTGGCGACTTTGGGGATTGTTGCCGTGGTGATGTTCATGTTTTCATTGTTGACACGCTCACTTAGTCAAGGGTAATATATATTAACTCTAATCATACTGTTTATTCATTAAAGTTTTACTCATAATGTAAATTAAAGAAACTTGTGCGAATGTTTAGTTTATTATGCACGGACCATCGCCAGGAGTTAGAGCAGGACATGCTGCGGTCAAGGTTGGTACAAAGGCAGGTCTTATCGCATTAATGTGTCTTAATAAATCTTCAAAGTGATAATTTTGACTCATTACTTATTAGTGGTTCGAGTCGTTTCATTCAAAATCTTAAAATTATAAATGAACTATAATATAAATTTAGTTTCTTAACGTTTATAAAAAAAAAATAGACAAGAATGTTTCGTGTCAACTCAGCAGGACTCAAAACCAAGAGTAACAAGTTTAATCATAACAAGTTTTAGGATATTGCTCGACCAAACCTTTTTCCGCCTCTAATAAATCGACACTTGAGAGGAACTAACCAAATTGTAATGCAAACTTGCAGATTTACATGATTGGTGGACTTGCTGACAACCAGTACTATAATGACGTTTGGATGCTCGATACAATCACTTGTTCATGGACACATCTAGAGGTAGGATACCAACAACCACAACGGCGTTTTCTCACACGGTCATTATGGACTCCGAGATAGCAATTTATGGAGGGTAAGTAATCATTATATTAGTCACTAAAAGAAATGGCATCTACATAGATGAACATTAAGAGTTTGATAATTGTATGACAAAATAAAGTAGTTTATATTAACAATTGTACATACCAAAAACCGAAAAAACTGAAACTGGACAGAAATGAAACAAAAAACTTGAATCAATAAACGAAAAAACTTAAACGAAATCTGGTATATTGATATTTTATTACTAGCGGGATTTGGTTGTATGGAAGGAAACTGGTTAGTTGTAATTCAAATTGGTTTTAAATTAATATTAGTGATAAAAAAAATTCTAAATGAGTTTTTAAACGAATGCAAAGGAACTGTAGGCTGCATAGTTAACGGGCCCGAGGAGATGCCCAATGCCGATTTTGGATATGTTAGTGGTGCTCTCGCAAAGATTGATCTTTATGTTCGAAAGGTATCCAACCACTGTATTGTATTCTAACAATTTAATTGTTTTATAATGATGAAACTTAAAAGATGAAACTGAAACCGAAACCAAACCAACAACAAAAGCATCAAACTGAAACTAAACCAAAAACCAAAACAACCAAAATCAAAATTGAAACCGATAGAAACAACAAACCGGAAAAATGAAAACTTGAACTGAAACAAAACCCAACAACAAAAACATCAAACTGAAACTAAACCAAAAACCAAAACAACCAAAATCAAAATTGAAACCGATAGAAACTACGAACCGGAAAAATCGAAACTTGAACTGAAACAAAACCCAACAACTTGAAACCAAACTTAAACGAAACAAAAAAAACTGAAAGCAAACCTGGTTTTTGTTTTGTTTCGATTTAAAATTTCTTTTTATTTTTGTTTTTGGTTCGTTTCGGTAACATTTTTTTAGTTGTTGGTTTTTGCATCAGTTTTTTGGGTTTGTGTTTTTTAGTTTGGTTTTAGTTTATTAGCTTTTGGTTTCAGTTCAGTTTTCATTTTTAAAGTCTCAATTCAGTTCGTTCTGGTTTATTCGGTTGTTTAGATTTGTTTTGGTGCTTTTTTTGGGTTATTTGTTCATAATTTTTCTGTTTTAATTTCGGGTCGATTTTGTATCAGTTTGGTTTGGTTTGGTTTGATTAGTTTTTGGTTTCGGTTTGGTTTTAGCTTTTTCTTTTCCTTTTGTTTTTGTTTCTGGGTTTGTTTCGGCCACTGAAACTGCACACCTGTTTGCTTCTGTAACACATACATTTTCTTTATTTTTATTTATAAATTAATAAATCTACTATTTATATACAATGTATTGTATAACAGTTTTTTTATTGTTATAAACTTTTACATACTTGTATATTTAATACATAGAAAATACCATTTTCATAATTTTAACATAAGTTGTTTATTTTCAGTTATATGGGCTAGCGTTGCATTGGTTTCGGTTCAGTTTTCATTTTTTAAGTCTAATTTTGGTTTGTTCCGGTTTATTCGGTTGTTTAGATTTGTTTTGGTTTGGTAAGGTTTTGGTATTTGGTCCCGTTAACAAGAATCTTCTTTACCTCAAACCCACCGAATTAAGACTTGAATTGCCTGATTTATGTCAAGATTTGAAAGACATTTCATGCAAAAACAGTCCTACAAAGAACAACGTTGCAGGAGCTAAAAGAGTGTTTTCAGATACTAGGTAACTTTTCATCAAAGTCCTAGAATTTACAACTAATTTGGGTTTTTTAAATTGCATTATAATATGCTTGTTTATTTGTTCATATGAAGAATTAAGAGCTTTTTTTGGGTAATTTGTTCATAATTTTTCCGTTTTAATTTCGGCTCGGTTTTATATAAGTTTGGTTTAGTTTTATCAATTTTTGGTTTCGGTTTTGTTTTAGCTTTTTTTTTTTATTTCGGTGTTTAGCATCATTTTGGTTTTGATTTTTCCCTGTTTTTGTTTTGTTTCGATTTAACATTTCTTTTTATTTTTGTTTTTGGGTTCATTCTTGGATAATTGTGCTATTATTGAACCTTCCTCATTTAATAATGTTTGCAAGTATGATTTTAACATCGGCATTAATAATGTGGAAATGGCTTATATGCATTACTGGTGGTGAAACACCAGTTCTGCTTTCTAGAAGTATGGACCCTGGCTTCAAAAGGAGAAGTGAACAATTACCTGTCTAGACTATTGCTTACTTTAGTTCTTTTAAGGGACACTTTTATTTGATGTTATAAGTTTCAGAATGATTTTCTATGTATGTACATGAGTATGCAACCAACTTTTGCTGGACACATCTCATTGTATGTTTAAGCCCTGCTTGCGGTCCGCGCATATAATGTATATATGTGTGAACCCTCGGATGGGCAAAAATGAAATTGCACTAATTTTGACGTTATTTTACTAATCTTGTGAAAATAACGTTAAAAGTGGCGGAAGGTTAATCAGGCATCATGTGGTGGCGTTGATAGTGGAAAGACAAGGGTACATGCACCAATCAGCCGGTGTCCCGATGGTTGAGTGCTATGTGCCTTAGTCCAAGGCTTGATGCAAAACTACTATCGAGCCGGGGGTCTCACCGGAAGCAGCCTCTCTATTCCTACAGGGTAGAGGTAAGGCTGTCTACATCTTACCCTCCTCAGACCCTACCATAGTTTTGCTATTGGTTGGTTATACTGATTACGACGACGACGATGATGATGATCTCATTGTATGTTTCTTGGTATGTTTTTCTCTTTCTTCATTGTGGTCTTTCGTCAATGTCAAGGTATGGCAACATATTTTATTTATGAGTAATATCTCAAAAATCCATGTTTTTTTATTGTGATGGCTCGTAATTGTATCATCTAGACGTTTTTATTTTATTATTTCATTTATTTTCTCTTATTTGGGGCATAGTAACATAGTATCTTAACCACATGCAGGCTAGACTTTTGAGTCTCAAAATCGGACTTCATTAGAGAAGGTTGTGGCAGCTATTTTTGAAACATTACTTTCGTTGAGAATACTGCTCTAATGGGTTTTAGCCAAATAAAAGTCGAGTTGAGAATGGTGGTTTTAGGGTAAATTTGATTTTGGTCACTTAGACTGTTTTTTCACGTTGTTGACAAAACATTGACGAAATAAATATCATTGCGTGCTGATATTTGGATTTTTGTATGCAGAAATCTGAGAATACTGTCATGGACCTTCTACTTTGACTGCTTATTTAAGCTATGTTAGAAAAAATACGCATCCACGGTTGTTTGAAGAAGCTGATGTTGACCTGAAAGGCTATTTTACAATGAGAAGAGGCAATTTTCTCGGAGGTAGTAAAAACGTCATTATTATTATTATTATTATTATTATTATTATTTGTCTGAATTGCTAATCATGAACGTGCATCTTCTGTTAATTCTCACCCCTCACAACAAAGACATCAAATGCATTCCATGGTTAGCTCCTCATGCTCTACTGCAAGTAGACTATTATATTAAGGTCATTTTCATGAATGTATTATGTATGTATTCACTTTTATGCATATTTAAACTCGGGTTTCATGTAAATTTTTAGTTTCTTATCATGCAAATGGTTAGTTTTTCTTCACTGAACATTGTATCATGTTGAATATGGCACACCTAAAATGCCATTCTTATAGTACAACACGAGTTCATATTAGTTTTCATGTGAATTTATTGATTTTGTTGATGGTTCTTCATGCAATTATGCAAGTGAAAATACACTTAGGGTCATGTTACTAAAACAACTAATTACTTACGTTAATGATACCAAACCGAAACTCTACCACTGAAATCTTGTTGCGTCCCCGCCGCAACGCACGGGCACTTCTACTAGTATGTATATATATATATATATATATATATATTTAGAGTATTCTAACTTGCAAATAAACATAATACTTAATATTCCCTATTGATTAGTACTAAAACAATTACAAATACAAAAAAATACCTACTAAGCCGGATCGTCTCGCAAATAACATCGGGGTTGATCGAATAAAAAGACAAGTCCAATAGCATCACCGGTTTCCATGTCTTCCGGCTCACTCGTTTCCTCTACTTCTTCCTCCTTTTCTTCACCCGACTCAACCTCCACATCTTCTCTTAACACTCTCCACTTCACATTCTCATTTTTTAACTGATGATACCTATCTTCTTTGGTATATTTCCAACCCGGTCCCAAATCATCTAACTTGTGCTCCTTGAACATTTTTTTCATCCCAACAGCATTTTCTTGAATAGCCCCATGAAGCTTCAGTATGTCTGTGATCAATCAACAGTGTGGTATTATTTTCTGCTTGTTACTCTCTCAACCCCCATGAAGCTTCAGTATGTCTGTGATCAATCAACAGTGTGGTATTATTTTCTACTAGTATGTATATATATATATATATATATATATATATATATTTAGAGTATTCTAACTTGCAAATAAACATAATACTTAATATTCCCTATTGATTAGTACTAAAACAATTACAAATACAAAAAAATACCTACTAAGCCGGATCGTCTCGCAAATAACATCGGGGTTGATCGAATAAAAAGACAAGTCCAATAGCATCACCGGTTTCCATGTCTTCCGGCTCACTCGTTTCCTCTACTTCTTCCTCCTTTTCTTCACCCGACTCAACCTCCACATCTTCTCTTAACACTCTCCACTTCACATTCTCATTTTTTAACTGATGATACCTATCTTCTTTGGTATATTTCCAACCCGGTCCCAAATCATCTAACTTGTGCTCCTTGAACATTTTTTTCATCCCAACAGCATTTTCTTGAATAGCCCCATGAAGCTTCAGTATGTCTGTGATCAATCAACAGTGTGGTATAATAATTATTATTATTATTATTATTATTATTATTATTATTATTTGTCTGAATTGCTAATCATGAACGTGCATCTTCTGTTAATTCTCACCCCTCACAACAAAAACATCAAATGCATTCCATGGTTAGCTCCTCATGCTCTACTGCAAGTAGACTATTATATTAAGGTCATTTTCATGAATGTATTATGTATGTATTCACTTTTATGCATATTTAAACTCGGGTTTCATGTAAATTTTTAGTTTCTTATCATGCAAATGGTTAGTTTTTCTTCACTGAACATTGTATCATGTTGAATATGGCACACCTAAAATGCCATTCTTATAGTACAACACGAGTTCATATTAGTTTTCATGTGAATTTATTGATTTTGTTGATGGTTCTTCATGCAATTATGCAAGTGAAAATACACTTAGGGTCATGTTACTAAAACAACTAATTACTTACGTTAATGATACCAAACCGAAACTCTACCACTGAAATCTTGTTGCGTCCCCGCCGCAACGCACGGGCACTTCTACTAGTATGTATATATATATATATATATATATATATATATATTTAGAGTATTCTAACTTGCAAATAAACATAATACTTAATATTCCCTATTGATTAGTACTAAAACAATTACAAATACAAAAAAATACCTACTAAGCCGGATCGTCTCGCAAATAACATCGGGGTTGATCGAATAAAAAGACAAGTCCAATAGCATCACCGGTTTCCATGTCTTCCGGCTCACTCGTTTCCTCTACTTCTTCCTCCTTTTCTTCACCCGACTCAACCTCCACATCTTCTCTTAACACTCTCCACTTCACATTCTCATTTTTTAACTGATGATACCTATCTTCTTTGGTATATTTCCAACCCGGTCCCAAATCATCTAACTTGTGCTCCTTGAACATTTTTTTCATCCCAACAGCATTTTCTTGAATAGCCCCATGAAGCTTCAGTATGTCTGTGATCAATCAACAGTGTGGTATTATTTTCTGCTTGTTACTCTCTCAACCCCCATGAAGCTTCAGTATGTCTGTGATCAATCAACAGTGTGGTATTATTTTCTACTAGTATGTATATATATATATATATATATATATATATATATATATATATATATATTTAGAGTATTCTAACTTGCAAATAAACATAATACTTAATATTCCCTATTGATTAGTACTAAAACAATTACAAATACAAAAAAATACCTACTAAGCCGGATCGTCTCGCAAATAACATCGGGGTTGATCGAATAAAAAGACAAGTCCAATAGCATCACCGGTTTCCATGTCTTCCGGCTCACTCGTTTCCTCTACTTCTTCCTCCTTTTCTTCACCCGACTCAACCTCCACATCTTCTCTTAACACTCTCCACTTCACATTCTCATTTTTTAACTGATGATACCTATCTTCTTTGGTATATTTCCAACCCGGTCCCAAATCATCTAACTTGTGCTCCTTGAACATTTTTTTCATCCCAACAGCATTTTCTTGAATAGCCCCATGAAGCTTCAGTATGTCTGTGATCAATCAACAGTGTGGTATAATAATTATTATTATTATTATTATTATTATTATTATTATTATTATTATTTGTCTGAATTGCTAATCATGAACGTGCATCTTCTGTTAATTCTCACCCCTCACAACAAAGACATCAAATGCATTCCATGGTTAGCTCCTCATGCTCTACTGCAAGTAGACTATTATATTAAGGTCATTTTCATGAATGTATTATGTATGTATTCACTTTTATGCATATTTAAACTCGGGTTTCATGTAAATTTTTAGTTTCTTATCATGCAAATGGTTAGTTTTTCTTCACTGAACATTGTATCATGTTGAATATGGCACACCTAAAATGCCATTCTTATAGTACAACACGAGTTCATATTAGTTTTCATGTGAATTTATTGATTTTGTTGATGGTTCTTCATGCAATTATGCAAGTGAAAATACACTTAGGGTCATGTTACTAAAACAACTAATTACTTACGTTAATGATACCAAACCGAAACTCTACCACTGAAATCTTGTTGCGTCCCCGCCGCAACGCACGGGCACTTCTACTAGTATGTATATATATATATATATATATATATATATATTTAGAGTATTCTAACTTGCAAATAAACATAATACTTAATATTCCCTATTGATTAGTACTAAAACAATTACAAATACAAAAAAATACCTACTAAGCCGGATCGTCTCGCAAATAACATCGGGGTTGATCGAATAAAAAGACAAGTCCAATAGCATCACCGGTTTCCATGTCTTCCGGCTCACTCGTTTCCTCTACTTCTTCCTCCTTTTCTTCACCCGACTCAACCTCCACATCTTCTCTTAACACTCTCCACTTCACATTCTCATTTTTTAACTGATGATACCTATCTTCTTTGGTATATTTCCAACCCGGTCCCAAATCATCTAACTTGTGCTCCTTGAACATTTTTTTCATCCCAACAGCATTTTCTTGAATAGCCCCATGAAGCTTCAGTATGTCTGTGATCAATCAACAGTGTGGTATTATTTTCTGCTTGTTACTCTCTCGGCTAATCCATATATTTTGCATGACCAAGTAACGAAAGGAAATTAATGGTTTCCCACACATCAACGCATACAAAATAAGAATATCGCTATTACTCACTATCGAAATATCTCCCTGACGGGGCACCACGTTGGTTAAACATATTCTCATCGGCAGCTTTGCTTCAATCTTCAAATCTCTCCTTCTTATCTGTGTACTCATACCTCTACCATCTTTTAAAACTTTTGCCAACATAGTGTGCCATTGAGGATGTTTGTGGGGTCCTCAAACAAATCTTTAACCGTTAGGTATACGTACGAGTTAGAAGGCTTGCTATCGAATAAGGCAATTTGGTTAAAAGTTTCAAAAGACATCACCACTTGATTTCCACCCACCGTGCCAATTAGTTTCATGTCTATAGCCTTTATAAATGTTGGACACCTCAAAGTCGATACCCATTCTTCAATTTCTCTGTCATACAATGTATTGCATTCTTCATCATAACACTTAAGAGCAGCTTCCCACCCTAGTGCTTCAAATTTGTTAAACACACCAAACGCTTCGAAACCTGGATCATTCACCTCTCTCTCACATATAAACGCCTCACTTCTCTTGGTCAAGCTGCTCAATTTATCTCTAAATAACTCAGGTTTCCATTCAAAAGCGTAGCTTGACAACACCCCGCCCTTCCAGTTGGGTTTGGGAATGTGCACACGTGCTTGCTCTTGTTCTTATTGCATTCTTTGCCTTTTGGCTTGAGCCGCCCGATCACTAGAAGATGTGGCTTTCCCTTTTCCTTTGTCCGAGTTTCTACCCATCTACACCCATAAACCACCCAAAACAAACCAAGTTAATTCAATAAGTACCTCCCCATACTTGCTTGTTACTATGGTTGTGGATATTCAACCCATTATTCAATTCCCAACATCTCACAACTCAAATAAACACTTGATTTTCAACTTTTTAGTGTAAAAACCATATGTTTTAAGCACTTATCTACTATCCACAACCACAATGTATAACCATTACAACCAAACAAGCAAGTAGGTATAATTCAAATCAATTCTACCTTAACAATTTTTGCAATGTATACAAATAATTGAAAAAAACATACCTTGGTTTTTGAATAGGATGATAACTACTACTCTTTTCACAAAAGGTAAAAATCCCAAAGTTTTCTTAAGAATTTCGGCACCCAAATGCTCAAAAATCAGATTAATACTTAGAAATTAGTGGGAATAGAGTTGATATTGTTAATCGTCACAAAAATCCACTGAAAATAGGGTTAAGAATCTTAGAAATTAATGATTATCTGAGAGAGTTGTGGTGATGAAATTAGGGTTTGAAGAAAACTTATGAAGAAGAAGATGGTTAATGGAGAAAGGGGAGAAAATGGAGAAGGTAGGTAATATATGGTTGGGATTGTGTAAAAATAAAATTTTCTTTTGGTTTTCTTTACAAATTACGATCGAAAGGTTGCTGCATTCTCTACACCGTGGGCCACGGTATAAACTGTGGTCCATGGTTATCCCATTCCACCAGACCCCAAAGATCGGACCGTGGTCCACGGTATGAGCCGTGGACCATGGTCAAGTTACATCAAATCGGACAGACCACACCGTATCGTGGTGTAGCCGTCCACCGTAGACCACGGTCATCATCACCGTGGGCCATGGTGTGAACCGTGGTCCACGGTCCACGGTCCACCCACCATTTTTTTATAACCAAATTATATAAACAAAACAAAATTACCTAGAAAAACCAAAAACTAAAAATTACCCTACCCCCCATGAAAAACCCGAGATGCCTTCAACACGGTAAAGAAATTCATAATAATTTCCCACACTTGATTTGGACACACTCCTAAATGAGAAAGGTAATTTTTAAAACCAACTTGTGACAAAAACTAAACTAACTTTACAACAAACCTGGACCTTTACGAGGTGGGACCATCTGGTGAGCTTAGATGGAAACTCACCTTGTCATCTTCAAGCATATTCACATCCTTCCCTTCTAAGTATGGTTTGAGGCGATGTCCATTCACAACTTTGTTAACTTAATTTTGCATGTCTTCAATCTCAACATCACCAAACCTCCCTACTTTTGTGATGACATACGGACCCATCCACTTACTTTTGAGCTTCCCGTGAAACAATTTGGGTCTTGAGTTGTAAAGCCACACCTTTTGCCCAACTTCAAATGTTCGCTTCCTTATCTTAGCATCATGAACTCTTTGTAGTTTTTCTTAATAATTCGAAGCACGTTCATACGCTTCATCCCAGGTTTCCTCCAATTTGCTCAACTTCAATTTCTTCAACTCACCGACTTCATTGTAATCCATATTCACAATCTTAGTTGCCTATAATGCCCGGTGAGCCAACTCCATTGGCAAATGACAACCCTTTCCATACACCAACCGATAAGGAGTGGTACCAATCGGTATCTTGTAGGCAGTGGGATATGCCCACAATGCATCATCCAACTTAATCGACCAATCTTTCCTAACGACCCGAACCGTCTTCATTAAAATTTCCTTAATTTATCGATTGGAAACTTCAACTTGGCCACTTGTTTGAGGATGGTAAGGCTGTAACAACTCGGTTTTCCATGTACTAATTTATACCCGTTACTCGACCCGTTTTATTTTCGGGGAATTCTAACACCGAAAAGGATCACACCTATCGAGGAATTTCTATACTATTTATATTTATTTATTATTAATATAATTATTTAATATATATGATTAACTTTGGAAAATATACATTTTTCACCCAAAACGAAACTTTAATCCTTCATTGCTTCCACCACTAATCTCCAGGGACTCAAATGCAATTTTAACATATTCTTTTGATAACCCATTTGTCCAGATCCGTAACCCATACCCGTTTACCCACACCGTACCCGTTTAGTTTACTTGAGCCACAATCTTTGATCTAAACTTGGAATTGAATCACGTTTTTGATCCTCCTTCCTATATGCGGCCTTAACAACTACATCAATCAGGAAACAAGATCCACTAAATCGTATATTGAGATATTCATGAACCGACTAACCCTAAAATCTGTTATATAACCTAAGATTGATTATAACTCAAATTAAACGCGTCTACACCACCTATATAACCCGACGAACCAAACCCCTAAGCCTAATTGCGTTTCTTTTGGCCGTAGACCTCTGTTTGGTTATCTTCTTGCCGCCGCGACTAGGGGGTCAGTCTCCTTGGTTCCATCATCGCTTTGAGGTAATTAAAATATGAGTTTCGATCGTTTGTCAGCAATAAACTTAAGCCCCAACATCAATTCAGTAAACGATTAATGAATTGGACGATTGCTGATTTAGGGTTCTTAAATCAAATCTGGGTTAATCAGTTTCTCCATATGATAATTAGTTTTCAATACTTGAACAACTGACACACCAACTCAGTTGGCTGGTGTGTGTGTGTTCCACTCCTGTGTGCCGGCTTCCCACCTGAGTTCGATTCCCGGCCGGCTCATTTTTTTGGTATTTAATTTATTTGATTATTTTAATGTATTTTAATGATATAAAATATATTATAATTAATATTAATTATTAAATAAACAATATTTTTACTTAACCGATATCATAAAGTAAACGATTCGTGTCGACTAGTTTCGTTCTAAGTTTTCGTATATATGTATATGTATATATATATATATATATATCTTATTATTGATAATAAATTATTATTATTTTATTAAAAACCAACACTAATATTTGGGACTTATCGTTGTTTAAATGTTTTTATCAATTTGCTTATGTTTATTATGAACATAGAAAAATGTATATGTATATGTATGTATGTGTATATATATATATATAAATATATATATATAAATGTATTATTTTTAAAACTAAACTGTGATAAATATATTAATGTATTTAAAAGTGCTATTTATATTTTTACTATTAAATTTCGTTAAAAGATTCTAAAATATAAATTTTATGTTAATTATATATTTAAACATTTATCATTATAATTAATTGTAAATTCGATTTTACAATGATTCTTATAATTAAATAATAACAATAATCCGTAGAGATCAATCGTTCAATCCATAACGTACCAAACATAATTGTAACTCAAATCATATCGAATCCCAAATTCATTTTATGTATTATATCATCTATAATTCACCCATCATATCATTTAATTAGGATTTTTGTCGGTAATTCTCGAAGATCGCGATTGTCGTTTCTTGTTGTAATCATTTTCGTTTGGCTTAATCGACCAGGTGAGTTTTATCATTCCCCTATTTTACTCAATTTTCATAAACGTTTTGGGGACATATGCGTATATAGTACTATACATACATATCTATATATACATACATATCAAAAATAGCAAACGTGTAATTGTGTGTGATTAATCAAATCTACTTGTTATGTGCTTATGTGTTGTTGTATTCATTCTCTTGACATATCCCCTTGGAGAGGGTTCTTATTCTATTGACCACCGCCCGATTCGCTTGGCAACCGTCTTATTATTCTTATTTGCTCATGGTTGATTTACCGGCACCCGATTCGCTTGGCAACGGTTTAATCGACAACTTACATGCTTATGGTTTGATTTCATTGCCGCATGATGTGCGTCGGATAACCCTCACAACTAAGCTTTAAATATAAAATGAAAATCCTAAACCACAAACAACCGGAAAGTGTACCGGTCGCAAGTAGTATAACCCTAGGAAGTCCAAGTATCGAACACGTGGACAAGTAAGACGCTAACGATTGCTAACCCTAGACAAGACCTACCTTAGAATAATATTTAATTGATTTGTGATTTTTAATTACTTAACTGAACTAACTGGACTAACTAACAAAAGTTACCTAAAATAGAAAACTTAACGGGGAACTAACTATGTTAACTTCGGATGGAGAAAAACGTCTACCTAGGTCTGAATCAAATTGTAGGCCTAACAAGCTAATGGATTGGATGATATCTAGACACCGGTCCCTAAAGATGACACGACAAAGGATCGCTCGAGCTCACTGGATCACCTCTTGGTCTCACTCAATAAACCTTAACTACTCAAAATCGGCTAAAACGACCAAACCGGGAAACAATTGTTAACGTGTTCTAATGTTGACTCACCTCTTGGTCTCACCAACACTCGACCCTAATGGCAATGAATACTACACAACCAAGAATAGAGGAACAATTCAACTTAACCAAAATAGATCAACTAGTCGGTCAAAACACCTAATCCTGACAAGAAACGAACTCGCTCTCGCGCAATTCTTATGCTAGCATGCAAAGGTAATGAGACGACCCTAACTTCTTATCACCTCTCGGTCTCTAAGAAGGTGCCTAACCGCTGTAATTTAACCTCAAATTCACGCAACAAAACCTTACGGTTGTACCTACCGTAAACAAACCCTAAACACAAAGTTTAGAATCAAACAATGCACCGATCAATCAACACAAAACTAATAAACCGACACAAGGGGTTTAAGCAATGAATGACCAAAATTTCCAGCCCTTAAACACAACCTATTTCATGTCTAAATCAAACTTTACAATAACAATTAACATCTATCAATCAAACAATCCAACAAAGTCGCCAAAACCTAACAATTATCATCATTCCTAGGTAGAACCGACAAGTTTGGCCTCTAATCATCTTTGGACAGCCATGAACACTTTATAAAATCATCATATAACTCATCTCAATAATCAATTCAAGCATTCAATGATCAATATGAATCATAAACAAGTCAATATCTCAAGCAATTGCAAAACTAGTAATCAATTGATCAAGTAAATCGAAGTGTATGAACAATGAAAAATATGTAAGGATATGAGATGTTTCGGGACTGCTCTTGGCTGTAAAAACACCAAATCCTAGCCGCCAAGACACCAAACCCTAGCCTTGCAAAATGTTTTCTCCTTGTTCCTTCCTGCCCTATTTCCGATCGCAGCTACTACCCACATAGGGTTTTTTTTTTCTTTTTTATGTTGTAATATTATGTAGAGAATTGGCTTGTCCATGATGCATATGGGCCGAGTTTTGAGTTTTACTTGAAAACGTATGCGTAAAAGGCCCGTAAACTGCTCAAGAAGCTCGGTTTTTCTTCCTTGTAACCCATAACCTACAATATGAATAAGATTATGTAAAACCTATATTTAACAAGTTAAAATACATAAAATATAATATAATACGTAGATAAAAGGCGCGGAAAATACGTGTGTTTTGCAACATATCTGCAATTATTACGTTTTGCTTATTTATTATATTATCCTTATTTTATTGCAAAATTGGTGTTAAACTCACTCAACATGTGTTGTTGACCAAACTCCATTTTCTACGCATATGCTGGTTGCCTGAGTTGAATGATGGATACTTAAAAAGACCTTAGGGTTATATTGAAGACAAACTTAGATTGTATTTATTTATTTGAATTGTATTGTTGTATTTGAATATTGTGTATCATTTGAATTAAATAATTAATTAGATATTGTCACATTTTATATATGATAGTATCTTCGAGCTGTGAGCAATCGGATCACGCCCCGGCATTTCCGCATTAGGTTGGGGTGTGACAAAGGCGTTGCAATTCGGTGATTGACACCGTAACGTTTTAACAATTTTCCAAATGTGAAGTTCTTGAAATGCGATCCACCATCACTTATAATGACTCTTGGAATCCCAAATCGTGAGAAAATGTTGGATTGTACAAACTTACACACCACGGAATGATCATTGGTTCTCGTTGCAACCGCTTCAACCCACTTTGACACATAGTCAACTGTAACAAGAATGTATAAGTACCCATATGAGTTTGGACACGAGCCCATGAAGTCTTTGCCCCAAACATCAAAAATGTCAACGATCAAGATGGGTTGTATAGGCATTTCATTTGTTTTTGATATACCCCCTATTCTTTGACAATTTAAGCAGTGTTGAGCATATTCATTAGCATCTTTAAAAATTGTTGGCCAATAAAACCTGCATGTAAGTACTTTATACCCCGTTTAAGAACCACTAAAATGGCCCACACATGCCGACGAATGAGCGTGTTTCAAAATCTCTTGCACTTCATTCTCGAGTACACATCTTCTAAGAACTTGATTCGCTCCAACCATGAAAAGGTCTAGTCCATCCCAAATGTATTGCTTGACTTGGGCCATGAATTTTTGTCTCCGTTTCTTTGACCAATGTTCCGGGATCGCACCCGTGGCTAAATAATTAACATAGTGAGCATACCACGGTGCGGTTGAAACAACGAACAACTGTTCATCCGGAAATTTCTCATTTATCTCCATCGGATCATCAACACCTTCAAGTGTAATCCGACACAAGTGATCCGCTACTACATTCTCACAACCTTTCGTGTCACAGATTTCGAGATCAAACTCTTCTAATAATAACACCCATCGAATAAAATGCGGTTTTGCATCTTTCTTTACCATCAAATATCGCACCGCACTATGATCCGAATACACCATAACTTTACTTCCCAAGAGATACGAACAAAACTTATCTAAGACATACACCACCGCAAGCAACTCCTTTTCGGTAGTAGTGTAATTCAATTGTGCCTCGAATAAAGTTTTTCTTGCATAATAAATCACCACCGGCTTTTTATCCACTCTTTGACCCAATACCGCTCCAACTGTGCTATCACTAGCATCGCACATAATTTCAAAAGGCTTTGACCAATCCGGTGATTGCAAAATGGGTGCTTGCACTAACTTTTTCTTCAAACTATCAAAAGCTTGAAAACATTCATTAGTAAACTCAAAGGGGACATCTTTCAATAAAAGATTACATAAATGTTTTGAAATTGCACTAAAACCTTTAATGAATCTCCTATAGAATCCGACATGTCCCAGAAATGATCTCACCCCTTTGACATTTTTTGGGGGTGGCAAAGATGAAATACTCTAATTTTTGCTTGATCAACTTCCATCCCCCTACTTGAGACCACATGACCCAACAAATGCCCTCTTGCACCATGCAATGCCTTTTCTCCCAACTTAAAACCAAGTTTGTCTTAACACATCGTTTTAAAACTTTTTCTAAATCATTGAGACACGACTCGAAAGTTGAGCCAAAAATGGAAAAGTTATCCATAAAAATCTCAAGCGAATCCCCGACCATGTCTAAATAAATGCTCATCATACATATTTGAAAAGTGGCCGGGGCATTACACAATTCAAATGGTATCCGTCTAAAAGCAAAGGTACCATATGGACAAGTGAAGGTGGTTTTGTGTTGGTCATCGGGGTGGATTGCAATTTGATTGTACCCCAAATACCCATCCAAAAAACAATAATATTTTTGACCAGAAAGTTTTTCAATTATTTGGTCAATGAATGGTAACGAAAAATGTTCTTTTGAGGTGGCGGTATTTAAATTTCTATAATCGATGCACACTCGCCACTTGGTTACCGGTTGGGTGGCGATTTGTTCACCGTTATCATTTTTATTACTAGGATGCCGACTTTCTTGGGCATTACCTGTGTCGGGCTCACCCATGCACTGTCTGAGATGAGGTAAAAGATCCCCGCATCCAACCACTTTATCGCCTCCTTTTTCACCACTTCCCGCAAGTTCCGGTTCAATGTTCTTTGAGTCCCCCTTGTTGGTTTAGCCTCCTCATCTGTACTTATTTTATGCATAACAATAGAAGGACTAATACCTTTTAAATTTGCAAGTGTCCATCCAATAGCCGCCTTATGTGTTTCCAAAACCTTCACCAATGCCCGCTCTTGATCTTCCTCCAAATTAGAAGCAATGATATCCGGAAGAGTTTCATTCTCCCTTAAAAATACATACTTCAAATGGCTTGGAAGTTCCTTCAATTCAAAGATGGTTTTGTATCCGAGTTGATCTCCTTTGGCAAGCTCTCACATTGATGTGTCCACGGTGGTCTTCCCTCTTGCATAGCTAAAGCAGCTTGTTTTTGTTCCTCCATCCGCAAAGCACATACGTTTACCTGTTCAGAATCATCACAAATACAAGCTTCTACACAATCCTCATCGTATTCATGAGGAATACAATGATCCACCACATCTGTCATAAAACACTCTTCACCACTTAAAGAATTATCAACGTTAGTAAAAACATTAAGGCGCATTTTTCGATTACCAAACGCCATGTCGACGGTACCAAATCTACAATCAATGATTGCATGGGCAGTTTTCAAAAATGGTCGACCGAAGATAACATTTTGTTGTTGACTTGAGTCACTTGATGAGTAATCTAAAACCAAAAAGTCCACAGGGTGGTAAAGATCCTCTAGTTTCAAAATTACATCCCGCACGATCCTTCGGGGAAGTTTATGAGACAAATCAGCCAATACAACTGTGGTCTCTACACGTTTCAAAGAACCAAAGTCGTATTGGTCATATAAACTTCCCGGGAGAATGCTCACTCCGGCCCCAAGATCCAATAACGCCCTAGACATTGGAAAATCACCCACTTGAATATTAATTAAGGGTGTACTTGAATATTAATTATGGGTGTTCCCAGATCTTGAAGCTTACGAGGAAGATCTCCTTTTAAAACCGCACTCACCCGCTCGGTTAAATCCACCCGTTTAGGCACTTTTTGTTGCTTATTTTGAGTGCATAATTCTTTTACAAACTTGCATATGCGGGCACTTGTTTTACTGCCTCAAGTAGAGGTAAATTCACTTTTACCTGTTTAAACACCTCCCACATATCTCCCTTTTGAGGACCATATTTTAAAATTACATTTTTCTTACCCGGGTCAAGCAAATCCGAAGGAAATGGAACAACATTTGATTCAACTTACTTGTTTTTGTCATTTGAGTTTGGGGCTTGACCCGAAGCTTGCAACTGATTTTCAAAAGTGACACGTTTAGTGTGTTTGTTGGTTTCAATTTCATCATCATTACTTTCGTTACCCGTAATATCCTCAACTTCCCCATCAACCAAACCCGGTGATAAATCAGCTTTATACTCTTTACCATTTCTCAAAACACTAACATGATTTAATAGGAACATTACGAGAAGTATGAGAAGGATTTACCTTGGTGTTGCTTGACAATTGGCCTTTGTTCTTCTTCAAGTCCGCCACTTCGGTTGCAAGTTGACCCATTTGGGTAGTCAATGATTGGATGGCTTTGTGACGGACTTCATCCTTTTGCATTCGAGCTTCATCAAGTTGATTTCTTTTCTGCATGTCTTATTGCATCATCTTTAACATGTCCATGACTTCATTCCCGCTTGATGAACTTTGACCCGAAGACCACTTTGACCACTACCCGTTTGTTGAAATTGATCTTGATTTCCTTGATTGTTTCCACTTTGAGCATTTCCTTGATTATAGTATTGTTGACGAGGAACAAAATGAGTTTGAGAAGTCCCTTGGAAATTAGGATTGAGTTTATTTGATTGATTGCCATATCTAAAATTTTGATGATTTCCCAACCCGGGGTGGTAAGTGTTTGAGTTCATGTTATAGTTTCGACCACCTCCCCCTTGACCTTGAAGTGCATTCACCTCCTCCACTTGTACTTGTCCCACCGTACACACATCTGATGCATGACCCAATTCATCACAATTCGTACAAACATTAATTCTTTGATTACTGGTTTGTACTTCTCCATCTTCATGTACTTGCGGTCTTCCAATTGCCGGCCTTGCTCTTCTTGCGGTTTGAGCCTTTCTTTTTGATGTGACCGACATTTGCTCCAAGAATGCGCAATCATCTTGTTCATAATTAGTACCAAATGTACCATTTGTAATTGACATCAAATCCCCCTCATCTTCCTTGTTCAACCCCTCATGAAAAGCATTCAACAACTCCCAAAGAGAAATACCATGGTGAGGACAATTCTTGATCATCATATTAAACCTCTTAAATGCTTCATGAAATATTTCACCCGATTGTTGTTGGAAAGTTCTCAAACTTCGTCTTGCGTCATTGGTCTTTTGAGCCGTGTAAAATTCTTCCAAAAAACTTTGTTGCATCTCGGCCCAAGTATAGATTGATGCGGACGGAAATGTGTAAAACCATCTCTTTGCCTTATCTTCTAACGAAAATTGGTATAAGACCAACTTAACCTCATCCGGTGAAAAACCTTGACCCCAATCTTTTTGCAAATAGAGTCATATGCCTCCTAATGAAAATAAGTTCTTCCGTTGCTAGACCCTTTTACTTTGGTAAACTTTGGAGCGCATTGGTTCTAACCTCAAATGTTCTTCCTTGTTGATTTTGAGGGATAACCACTAGAGATGGGTTATTAGTGATGATCGGTCTAAAGTAAGCTTCAATTACCCTTACCATCTCTCTTGCATGCCTTCTTGGTACCCCCAATGGTACTCTTGATTGGCCCATTTGCATATACATGGGCCTTGGTGGTGCATATTGTTGAAATTGTGGTTGGGGCATTTGTTGTTGAAATTGTTTCTCTAGTAGGGGAACTTGTTGTTGAGGTGGTTGATATGGTTGTTGGTGTTGTGGTTGTTCTTGATTGACTTGTGGTCCACCCCATTGTTGTAAAGTTTGTTGTGGTTGTTGTTCGGGTACATAACTGAATTATCCTTGAACCCTCAATTGATTCCTATCAACCCCACTTGAAAATCCCTCTTCATATTCTTCATACACTTCATTTTTAACACCATAACATGGCCCGCCGAATGGATGTGGGCCCGACCTAGAACCTGGTGAAGTATGAGTTATGGGTGGGTCTTGAGGTAATGTATATGGTTGATTATAAAGTAGATTTTGTTGAGATTGGAGCGGTGATTGTTGTGGTGAGGTTGATGATTGTCCTTGAATAGGCATAAAATTGCTTAAAGGTGGAATGTTAGATGGTGGTTGGAAGCAAAACACATTTGAGGTGGGTTCACTCATGGGACTTGTAGTGGTAATGGGTTTAGGCTCAGTGGATGAAGGACTTTCTGGATCAATAGGTGGTGGCATAGGTGGTAAGATTGACCCGAAGCCATGATTGTTGTGTCATTTGCTCGACTTTATGTGCTAGGAGACCCAATAATTTTATTCTCCCATTGAAGAACTCGATTCCGACTGAATGTCCGTTCGATTTCAGGATCAAAAGCTAACGGAGATGAAGACTGACAGCTTCGCGTTTGCATATACCTGTAAGTACCTGAACGCTAACACAACCCGCGTAAAACTGACAATAACAAACAAAAACTACAAAAGTTAACACACGTTGCGCACTACTCCCCGACAACGGTGCAAAAATTTGACGTGATGTTGAATACTCACTCGAAAATAAACCAACTACAACTAAATAGATAGCAGTAAGTGGATGTCGAACACAGAGAGTTTGTGGAATGCGTGTTTACCAGTAGCTTTAACAGATAATAAAATTAAACTAAAATTGCATAAAAAGTAAATTCAGATTTGATGGATTGGTTTTTGAAGTAACTAAAATAAAATAAAATAAATTGCAAAACAACTTTTAAGATTTATAAACTGATTAAAAGGAAGCGATCATCCTAGATTTCAGGTTAACTTAACACTAATGTTCATGCTTACTAGAAAGAACCAAATAGACATAGTTCATGTTTGATTACTTGTTTGTGATAAAAGGGAACTAAGTACTTGGATTAATATAATGCAAGGTTGTTACCCAAAATCAATTAACTAGCGTTCAACCCTACTTCCTCCCATGATATCTTGATTGCCAATGACACCAAGAACGTATGGTTTAGACTATGATCAAACACAAGCAACAATTTACAAACAATTATTCAAACACCATAACAACTAAACAAACATTGCAAAGTTATTATTCTAGAAATCAAAGAATGACATAGTAATCAATTAAACCTTACATCTAAGATGATCACCAATGGAATTAGCCACTCATGGTTTGGTGAATCATCATTGCTTCAATGATATTGTTCATAGGAATCAAACACACAAACTAATGATTGCAATCACCCAAGAAAAAGGTTTGGTCTCCAGAAATCGCCCCTAAGCAGTTCCAATTGAAAAGTATGTGAAAAGACATCCCAAAATGACATAAAAAGAAGCCTGAAATCGGCAGTTACGGGTCGGACCGTGGTCCATGGTCCAGACTATGTGCCATGGTCCAGCTTCATGCCCACGGTACGGTGGGTTATGCCATTGTTGTTCCAGTTTGACCATGGCCCACGGTCAACATCGTAGGCCATGATGGAGCTCTTCTCACTTTCTTGTTTTCTTCATATCTTTCTCGTTTCAGCTTCGTTTACTTCATCGTCATTGCTCACAATCTCATAATTTCATCCTCTATCTCCTCCTACCTGCAATTATACGAGTAACCATAGTCAACTAATTCCATGAAATTAATTGGTTAAACATATGCATTTATATCTTTTAGATCGCTTAACGGCTTCCCTACGAGTCACTCGTTAGAAGATAAATGAAACTCATCATCCAGCAGATGCAGTAGTGAAAGAGGAAGCTGAAACTCCTGGTAACTCTTTTTATAAAAATCTCGAAGATAAGGAATGGTGGTCAAATAATTGAGATGCCGTAATTGAGGTGTCTAAGGTATGTGACTAAAATTGATCTCATAACGATATAAGTGGTTGATGCATGTGTAGAGTGGTAGAAAAAGTGTTAGTTTTCAAAGCGTTTTTGCTTCACATAATGCCGAGCTTTAAATTTATAAAAATG
Source organism: Bidens hawaiensis (assembly GCF_021521415.1). Taxonomy (NCBI): domain Eukaryota; kingdom Viridiplantae; phylum Streptophyta; class Magnoliopsida; order Asterales; family Asteraceae; genus Bidens; species Bidens hawaiensis. Next base: position 8,221 of record NW_027492804.1, on the reverse strand, counting down.
ATTTTTATCTTAACTAGAATACAAACAAATAAGAAAGGTACCTATTGTATATGTAGTATAGTATGGGTAAAAACCAAATGTCGATCCACGACAAACTTGTTTGGCTTTTACTACTAAATCGTTGTCTTTCTTTTAAACGGAGTAAACATCATAGTTATTTTGGTTTAACAAGTAAACTTCAAAGGAATTTAAAAGCATAAATAAAAGACAATTTTTTGGATTTTTATATTTTTATAGAGATGATCAAAGATAAAAGTGTACCATCTTGGTTAAACTCCTCTTAAGTCTTAACTTGGTTTAACAGTTAAATGGTAAACATGTGATATAAACTTACTTTGGTAATTAAATGTGGGAATAACACCTTTCCTAAGTCATGTTATTCCCCCCTGATAGTTAAAAGAAAGAGATTTGCATAACTTCATGGCCTCTACAAAAATATCATTTTATGTAAGTAAGTTGGTTCTATTAAGTATCCATGAGGTAACTTACTTTAAAGATGAGACAATCCCTTAAATTACTCAATGAATTGTTCTTGATATTTTAGTAAAGATAACCTTTTTTTGTTATACTTCAAATACCAATCTAGATTAGTTAAGTTGTAAAAGATCAAACTAGAATTACCAAGTATTAACCCACATAACTCTTGGATAATTTAGAACTTTGTACTAACCATCCAAGAGTTATTTAAAATAGATTATGTTATATACTCACTGGATAAGTAACCAACCAATTTTAGTGGATTAACTTTAACAACTTGTTTTCACAACATTGCCGATGTTACCATTTTAAAAATGATTAATTACTACTATTAATTCGTTTGATCCACACTCATATTAGGATTTACGTTTTATCAGCTAAGGCCTCACAGGAATGGAAGTTCCCCAACTTATCATCAAGCTCGGTACTTGGTGTCTCTTTTAAGATTTATATTATATTAACCAAGGCCTCACAAGAATGATAGTTCCCTGGCTTATAATCAAGATCGGTATTTGGTGTCTCTTTTAAAGGTGATATAACATTCCTCATCAAGTGATACTTAAAACATAATCTTTACTTTTTATAACCAATATTATTAAAATTTATTTAAGACCCATTACAAACCAAGATGATACCATGAAAGTTTACCCAATAATATGCATAATATTATATATCAAAGTGTAGATACAAAGATGATCAAACTGAAACAATCTAACCACTTTGGATGACTAATCTTTGATGCTAATGACGTCTTCTGTAATGTTTCGGGGTTTCTCAAGTTATTTGTGTTTGCATTTTATGCCTCCCGGGCTTGTACTCGAATCGTTATTAATAAACCCCATATTCATTTAATCTGTGTTATCATTCGTTAATGATCTTTGTAACTATCATTTTATGACATAATTTACCCTTAAACTTAGGTTTAACCTAATTCGAAACCACCACTTAAGATTGAGGACCAAAGTACAAAAACTAAAATATCTTAAACCCTTCCCTCCTTCTCCTTCCCGTCACCACCCCAATTCCTCACCATTACCATAGTCAATCCATCAATTGAGCCGAAATCAATGAAAAGATCACATCGGATCGTTTGTGAGTAAAAAACGCGCTTAACCGACACCCCAAACATGGTAAAACATTACGTATTGACAGCTAATTCAATTAATTACGCATCGTGTCTTATACGAACTTGTTACACTGTATAAACATGTCCATAACGCAATTAAACAATCCCACACCCTCCTCATAGCATCATAACACTAAACACTAACTTAATTGTAATCTAAGAAACCGTCTAGATCAGTTTTGAATTCGAGTTGATCCATGAGCCCTAGTTCGTCGTTCTCCCCTAATCTATCATCTAATTTGTTAAATCTTACATGCTTTCTAGTCGTTTAAATCCCCTTAATCAAAACCCTAACCTAATTTCAATCAATAACGAGTAATTAAAGGAATTGGGATCTAGGGTTTGTATTTGAAATTGGGGAAGAACAAGCGTTTGCATTTCTACTAGACCATTTACATGATATAAACAAGTTAAGATGCTACCATGATGGCCAACGCTAGTTCTGTTAAATTTATGAACCGGCCTGGGAGTGGGTTTGAGTCCATCAGGCCCGGTTTTTTGGTATTTTATTTTTTAAACCTTTTCTTGTTATATTATTATTAGTTCATATCGATAATGTTAAATGAATATTTTTTTTCATCAAACTGAACCTTCTAACCCCGATATAATCCATCTTTAGTTTTCATTTAATACGCAACTATTTATAAAACATAAACATATCTCTATGTTTTGTTGTCTTCCGAATGAAAAGTTGTAAAATGAATACATAAATGATATTTAAACTCAAACCGAATACCAAGTTCATTAAATTAATTATAAATTTAAGCATGGAAATAACTATCGTAAAATTATAAAATTAATTCCGGCTTTTAATAGATAATATTTAACACGAACTTAATCCGCCATTATACTTATTTATTAATGATTTACACTTCAACTAGGAACTTGTGTCGACGTATCCTGAGGAGCTTGACCGTTTCCATCTTAACTTTTATCGTCATGTCATCTTCGTTAATCCACTTGATAAGGTGAGTAATCTCACCCCCGTTTTTACCGTTTTACATTTTGGGGCGTCAATTTAAATAGATTTGTAATTATTACAACAATATGCAATTGCTCAATTAGTTGATACATGAGAATTTGACTATATGTTTATTTTTGAGTCATGGTTGTTGGTAGGGATGAGCATTTGGTACTTGGTCCGGTACTGAACCGGTACCGGTACCGAAATCGTTACCGATTTGGTACCGTTGGTACCGAATCGGTACCAAAGTTTTGAGTTTCGGGTTCGGTACGGTACCGGTACGGTACGGTACCTGTATTTCCTGAATTTCTACCTTCAATACCGGTACCGTCCCGGTACCGAACCTAATATTTCGGTACCGGTACCAAGATTTGGTGATTTTCGAGATCGGTATTTTCGGTAATGGTACCGGTACGGTACCAAAATCATCCCTAGTTGTTGGTATCTCATCCTCATTTAGTATGATTATTCGTCGCCGGAGTAACTTGACCCGTTTGGGACGAGGGAAATGACCCTTTTATATTATTGTTATATTAATTGATGTAGTTCATATTTATCGCAAAGAATTGTCATTTTGAATATTATTATCTACAAAATCGTGATTACTTGCTCAATGTTAGGTTGACAACCTATTTATTTTCACACTTGATGCAAGTAGCTATATGGGATGAAGCAAGAGAATAAAGAATAGATTGGACCTTAGGTTGCATGACGAATAAAGATTGGATTTTATTATAAATATTTAATCGTAATGTTATTTCTTTTGAGACAATGTTTATGCTTTGCGTACTTGACGTTTGAAATGATATAATTTAGATATTGACACGTGTAATTACTTTAGTGTCTTTTGAGCTTTGATAAAAATTTTGTCGTGCCCCGACATGTTCTGCCAAAGGTTGGGGTGTGACAAATTGGTATAAAAGACGAAGGCTATAAGATAGGTAGTTAGACATAACGACCTAGTAGCATGCTTAGGGTCGATATACGTGTTCCTATACATGCACCCCAGCTGTTTAAATTTTTGTACATAGCTTAGTATATTTAAATTTTTTATCATATACCATTGTACACAAAAGCACAAACTCAATCCGAGGCCATGCCTCACTCTAAAAATCATTTTCAAAACTCTAGGACGATTTTAATTAGGAAATTCATTAAGAAATCCCAACTCTTTGTAAGGCCCCGAACCCCGGGAACCCCACAGTTGGTAATCATTCAAAACACTCGTAAAAATAATTAAACTTAAAAACAATCCTTTTCATTAAAATAAGCATCACAGAGTATTAATTCGGTGGAAAACGTAAATAATAAAACAAGTTCCCAAAACCCGGGAATTTTGCCCAAAACTACCATAATTATCTTTAATAAAAATTTTCAAAAATACATGTTTAATAATAAAATCTTCAAATCCTGTATGCCCTTCACCGTCCAAGTAGCTTCGTGCACATCCAAGCGATAAGGCATCCTCTTCCTAACCTGAAACTCACACTAACATGCACACAAAGTCAGCTTAAGCTGAGTGAGTTCAAGTTTTAAATAAGTAACAAAAGTCTTAATAATCATTCCAACGGTTTTAAAACTGTAAACGGAAATACATCAGTTAGGTCATCACATTTAATAAATAATCATCCATACGTATGAACATATCTATACGCACATTCCTATATATATAAATATATATATATATAACATTCAATAATAACATTCAGGGTTGAGCAAACGTACAACCCAAACACGTAACATTCAGCGCATGCAAACACAAAGTAGGCATACGCAACATTCAGTAGTCGAGACGACTACAACATTCGCCAAATATTGGCCATTCTATAATATATATATACATACACACATTCTTTAACATTCCAAGGCCTACCAATACTAGCAAGCCTATGTAAAATCGTTTAAAACATTTCATCAAGCAAAATCGCTTAGGTGTGTATGCAAGCCAAAAACTTAAAAAGAGTTAAACGGGGCTTTAAGAACTCACCTAAAATCAACCGAACACCTGCAACGGGCTAGGAAGTCCCTAAGTGCACACTCACAAGTAAGGGCCTGTAAATTGTACACAACGCGTCACTAAACTAGACCGTAAGAACACACTTGCCTAATGGGCCGTTCAAGCCCAACACTTTGGCCTGAGGCCCAACAACTTGGCCCGAGGTCCAACCCATACCCAATTACTTTACCTCAGCCCCTATAACCTTTCAATTAACCGAACCCACCCTACTATCATGATCGGGGTTAACCATGATGTACAATTTACCCGCTTGCAAGCCAATCGAGTCGAATACGCGCGAAATAAGTTCTTAAATCATTTGTCAAGCAAATCATCCCCAAATGGACCGAATCTCCATCATAACCTGCTCATTTATCATAAACATGCCACACGAGTCGATATGGGTGGCGGTTCCTTTTTACAACACTCATTTTAACGTTTAAACGACAATTTGCGCACAACCGACTCGATTAGCTAATCACCAACCTAAACAGCCCTGAGTTCCAAAAATTTAATTTTCCCACAGCCCTTAAACCCCCCTAGGGCTGTACAAACTGATTCGGTTGGTCATTCGATCGATTAACGCATCAAACTCAACAATTGCCAATTCTACACCCGGTAAACCCTAGTTTTCGAACTAAAATCGATTGACCGACCTAAACACCTTTAATGAATTTGGTTTTTAAGTATGATGTACCACACATTCCTAGGAGGATTTTGGTGCAAAAACCTCACTCGAAACAGCCACGGAAACGCTCAATTGGACAGCCACCCGGCTAGCCTACAACAAGCCATAAATTGATCAATACGCGCGTTATAACGATCAATTATGGTGTAAAAGACTTGGGGAATCGTAGTACATACCTTGAATTGAAGTTCTAAGGCTTATACTTGGCTGAAAAAAAGAAAAAATCATGGGTCTTGGGTCCTTGCTTCCTGCCGATCGCAACAGGGGGGGGGGGCTAGGGTTAGTTTATGTTATAACATAATATATTACACTCTAGTCCCTCCAGATTGAAGTGTAAGACAAAATGGAAGGAAAAGTTAGGTTCTTTAACGTACCGGGATGACGTAAAGGCTCCCGAGAAACGTCGGATAAATCCCGAGAATTATACATACTCCACAAGCTTTAATTCCTGAAACCGGAATTAACGGGCGTTACAAGTCCACCCCCCTTACTATGGGATTCGTCCCCGAATCCCGATGCGACAGGAACAACAACGGATAGAGTTTCGTCATCTCGTCTTCAGACTCCCAAGTAGCCTCGGACACCCCTACGGTGCCTCCACTGCACCTCACCTGTCTAACCACCTTATTCCTCAAACGCCTCTCCTGACGGTCAAGAATAGCAATCGGTTGTTCAACGTAGTTCAGCTAAGTATCGAGTTCAATATCATCGAGAGGCACATGGGCCTCTTCATCTGCTAAGAATTTCCTCAGATGGGACACGTGAAAAGCAGGATGAATCCCCGCGAGCTCCTCGAGGCAATTCCAGCCTATACGCTACTTCACCAACTCGGGCCAAAATACAGAACGGGCCAATAAACCTCGGACTGAGCTTCCCCCTGTTAAGAAAACGAGTAATTCCCTTCCAGGGAGAAACTTTTAACATAACCCGATCCCCAGCCTCAAACACAATAGGCCTTTGCCTTTTATCTGCATAAGATTTCTGACGATCCTGCGCGGCCTTTCATAAAAGCCTTTAATCTTATCGAGCTTCTCAGTCGTAGCCTCAACCACCTCCAAACTATCCAACTGTTTCCGACAAATGGAACCCCAGCAGATTGGAGTCCTACACCTCCTACCATACAGCATCTCAAACGGTGGCATCCCAATTGTGGCGTGATAACTGTTATACGAGAACTCTACCAACGGTAAGTGACGATCCCAACTACCACCAAAATCGATTACACAGGCCGCAACATATCCTCAAGAGTCTGAATGGTTCTCTCGGATTGACCCTCCGTCTGCGGGTGATAGGCAGTACTGATGAGGAGTTTGGTACCCATCTCCTCGTGAAACTTTTTCCAAAATCTGGAGGTAAAACGCGTATCCCTATCCGAAACAATAGATACCGACACCCCGTGCCTAGAAACGATCTCACGAATAAACACATCGGCCCAACTGCTCGGAATTAAAAGTCTCTCGGATCGGCAAGAAATGAGCGCTGTTGGTCAATCTATCAACAATTACCCAAATGGTGTCATAACTACCCTTTGGAGTACGAGGCAATTTAGTCACAAAATCCATAGTGTCATAACTACCTTTTGGAGTACGAGGCAATTTAGTCACAAAATCCCTAGTAAGATGCTCCCCACTTCCACTCAGGTATTTCTAAAGGTTGAAGCTTCCCGTACGACTTTTGATGCTCGAGCCTTACTTGTAGACACGTCAAACACTTACTCACATACTGAGCCATAAGTTCCTTCATTTCATTCGGTGCTAGGCGGTAAGGAGCTCGGGCAACGGGTTTGGCGCCCGGTACAAGGTCTATCTGGAACTCGACCTCGCGATCCGTCGGAACATCTGACAAATCATCTGGAAATACATCCGGGAAATCCCGAACAATAGGAACATCACCGACGGTAGCCACCTCGGTATTTACGTTTATAGCATACGCTAGATACGCCCTGCACCCCCGCTGCATCAACTTTCCCCGTCTTAAGCATGGATATAATATTGGCGTCGCAACATTCCGATCACCGAAGACGATGATTTGGGTCCCATCCCGGGGCCCTCAGACGAACAAGTTTCTGACCACAGATGATTTGAGCATCAACACTCGCGAGCCAATCCATCCCGAGCACCACATCGAAACAGCCAAGCGGCATCAAATACAACCGCACCGGAAATCTATACCCGAAAAACTCGATGGAACAACCCTGAATAGCCCTAGACAAGGACACGGATTTCCTACGGTGACCCTCAACCTCAAACACATCGACTACGCGCTCGGCGTGATTTATTCCAACGAGGAACAGAAAACGGTAGACACAAAACTTCTACTCGGCGCCCGAGATCAAATAAAACTGACGCCTGTAATTCATCAAGTAGAAAAGTACCTGGGACGATATTATACTACTGCTTAGCTATACGGTCAACACATACGATTTCAAGTAATAAGAAATTATAACGGTGGAATGAAAGCTAAATAAGGAAAAGTACCTGAAACGACATCCGCATCATCCTTCGCCTCCTTCTTGGAGATGTTGAAGGCCTTTGCCCTGGCCTTCGGCTTCTCTTCCATCTTCCATCTTGAGGAAGTCCCCTGACCAGATACCCCCACCTTACTGGTAGGACAAGCTTGATGACAAGTGACCGGACACCCTTACAGCGGAAAAAAGTCAGAGTCGGACACCTCGTAATGGGGGTGCCCAACCTTATCGCAACGAAAACAGGTGCCGGACCCACTCTTACACTCCCCTTGTGTAGTTTGCCGCACTTCTTATAATTACTGAATGCCACATCCTCCTAAACTCAGAAGTTTCAGTCTTCACACCTTTTCCCAGACGAACTAAAACTGTTTCCCCTGGGCCACTTACCATACGAATTAGTGTTCCAAGTCTTCCTAGCCTCGGTCGGGCGGTAACTTCTCCTCTGATCATACAATGTACCTGCCAAGGTAACCACCGAGTGAAAGGAGTTCATGTCGGTGGTC